>NC_048897.1:41970197-41999720 GCF_011077185.1 Oxyura jamaicensis | reverse complement strand
GTTTTATTAAAAATATAAAATGTGGAAAAATAAATTCCTTTTACCCAGGCCCCTTATAAAAATATAAACCCCTTTTTTTTTTTTTTTTTTTTTTTTTTTTTTTTTTTTTTTATGTGCTAAAGCTGCAAAACTCTCTCCCTCTTGTCCTCCTGCTGTAACAATTCGCAGCCTCTGCTACCGAAATTACAAGTGGAGGAGAAATATTACAAACATCTAGATGGATGGAAGGAACTATTGCAAACTGCTAAGCTGTAATGAAAATGGATATAAAGTTTCCCCCAGGTTCCTTTAATTTCTTCCCTGTGAAATTTGCAAATGCGGTGTTTCAGAGCACATTTCAAAACAAACCCCAAATGTTTTGGACAGCAGTAAGCCACCCACAGTGCTCGCTGGCAAATTAACTTCTGTGCCAGGTCTGCTATCTGGTGCTGCTGCCTTACTGTAGTGGTAAACTGGCCATGAACTTCCTCCAAGTTGAATGTCACCATTTTACGTGGGGTTACACTGTACTGTAATTTTCTATTTAGTGTCACATGCTTCCACTAGAAAAAAAGATCTCATGGGTGGGTATTTCTGTGGCGTACTTCATTCAGGCTGTGTGCGTGCTTCAGCCCGGTGGCCTGGCTGTATACCTCGTGCCCTGTTGCAGCGATGGCAGCTCCTGGCAGTGGTGTCCTTATTTGTGTGATTTTCTCACTTGGTTTTGCAACACAAAGGTGTGCGTTTGAGGGGGAGTAGTTTATTTGAATGTGAAAGGAAACATCTTGTTCTGTTGTTGAGTATTTTGGTGCATTTTAGATGAATAACAATGTCTTTCAAAGCTACAAAATTACTTCCAGAAATTACAAAGCTCAGTCTTTCAGCTTCACTTCACTTCCTTTCTCCCCTTCCGCCCAACCTGGTGGCACTGATGGATTCACAGAAGATACTGCTTTGCTGAATCTCAGCTCTTTAGTGAAAAAAAACACTTTTAGCAGAAACCCTCCTTGTCCTTTACACTTGAGTTTTTAATACATTTCTTTTTCCCATACTTTCCACGGGGAGGGGAAATACTGTCTGACAGTACTTACCTGTAAAACAAGAGATGTAAACATATTTTTTTTCTCCTTTCCTAAAGATTCGTCTTCCAACTACATCAGGCAACTTGAAACAAAAGTGAAACTGCTGGAGGATGACAACAAGCTTCTCTCTCAGGTAGGTTTTTTATTCCCCGATGGGTATTAATGTGGCTGTTCTGCTTCTGTATAGTTGTGTCAGCCCACCTGAATTCAGTGGGGACTTCTTACAAGGGGTAAAGCATACTGGTGTCAACCCCCCACTACTGGAATTCGGTCTTGTTCTATTACACAACTTTTGCAGTAATGCTGCCTCAAAATACATAGAGAGAAAAAAAGTAAACTCTCTGTTAGCGTCTACGTCTGCGTGTTTAGGAGAAATGTAGTTTGACCTGCATGAAGGATGGGTGGCAGGGGCTGAGGGGCTGGCACCAGCAGCAGCAGGGCACACGCTGTGCTTGCACGTTGATGCCTCCGTGCAGGATGCGGTGTTGATGCGAGGCTCCGGCATTGCCTGTGTCCTTGCTGCAGGATCTCGCTTGCCCTTTTACATTTGCTTTTATCTTGTTGAATGAGGAGGCTGTAGTAAAAGGACGGCCTTGGGAGTAGTTTTGTGCAGTGCTGGCTCCCTGCTTTTATTTGTGATCTCGCTGAAAGCAGAACAGACGTCTTCAGAACTGGCACTTTTTGCTTGCATCCGTCCTTCAAAGTCTACCCCATGTGCTGCTGGGCTTTTGATCATTGCTCGTGCTTACCTATCTATATATAGGAACGTCAAGCAGCAGGAAGAAAACAGCCCTTCAGTCTGATATGTCCCCTGAATCCCCCTTAAAACACAGCACTCTGTGTAAAGAGGGGCAGCTCTTCAGAAAGCAGTGAAACACTGTCTAAAGCAGCGGAAGAGTTACCCTTTTTCTCCTGTTCTCTGCATCTTTTCACTGTTACACTGCTCAAGCACTGAGTTTTCAGAATCCTTTTGTTCCAGGTTCTTCCGAAGTATAAGGACTAGAAGTCCTTAAAAAATTAAAAAAGTTTTTATGTTTGTTTTTTTTTTTTTAATTAAAAAATCTCCCAAGAAAAAGTTAAAAAGTTTTTATGTTTTTCTTTGCATTTCACTGAGCCTGAAAATAGATTGCTCTGGTATCTTCTGTTTTATTTCTAAAATATTCATGTTAAAAATAAAATCAAAAAGAAGGTTACATGCTTACTGAAATTTCAATAAAATAATTCTGGTAAATATATATATATATTTAATTGAAACCCACGTTTCAACCAGACTGTGAGCATTTGGTAAAATTGCCCCAGGTTTCAGGTATTTTTGTTGCTGCTGCTAGCCATGCGATCGGTAGCATGAAGCACAGAGTGCTGAACGGTTAAAGCCCCCAGAGGACTCTCAACTCAACAGCTACCGAGTGGCTTCAAGTATTAATCAATTGCTAATTTAATTTTAACTCCCTCTGTCTTTCTCCCAGCCCGAGCACTGGCTGGTGCTGGCTGAGGCCCCGAGACGATTCCATTGGAGATATCGATAAGCAGATGGCCTGTGCGTGTGCAGCTGCCAGGGGACACGCAAGGGTTTGGGGACAGGCTCTGCTTGATGTGCCCTTGGCCGGGTTTTGTCCTGCCATGGCCGAGCACGCCACTCAGTCGTGTCTGCATTCTGAGGTCAAAAAGAAGTGGTGGTAATTACTGGGTGGCTCAGCCCTTTAGCCTTTGCTCTGTCCTGCGTGTGAAGGCTGTGTGTTTTCCTCTGAGCACACAAGCTGTCTTCCTTTGTCCTCACCTTTCGGGCTGTGTTGCTGCAAAGGTTTGGATCCAGGAAGGAGAGGAATTATCTTCAAATATCTCTGTGTCCTGGAGAGGGCCAGGAACCCCCCCTAGCAGCAGGAGCTACCAGCTCCAGCCTGGCCCTGATGCTCTGTGCAGTCCCTATGTGATGTTTTAACGGCTCTCCAAAAATACCAGGATCCAACCTATTTCAGATGGTGCTCAGGAAGTACCTCTATTTTATCGTGAGCGTTCAGACAGCTCTCCTTAGGGCAGCATGAGGAATGCTGAAGCTGCCACTGTGTGAACTCCCTGGGAATCCTGAACTGCATCGCCTCCAAGCCTGCGATGCTACAGACCTAGTTTGGGATTTCTTCTCTTTTAATGCCTAATGTGAAATTCACCAGTTGTAACCTCATTTTCTACCTGAGTCCACAGACTATGGAAAAAAAGGGGGAGCAAAATGAGGAAAATTTGTATATGGACACACTCACATGCATATGTACACGTTGTTCCCAGCACTTTCCTGGAAAAGTTTAATCCACTTAGCGTACTCTTTATGCTTCATCTGATTGGAAGGTGTTTAGCTGTTGCCATGCGGATCTTGGGCTAAGACTCTAGGATCTTGGCAAACTTTCTCTTGTTTTTAAAGTTGCCAGGTGATCCTGGCACTTTGAACTCGGCAATGCCAAACTGGCTTGTCAACACCAAAGTCACATTTTAACTCGGCTTGGCTTCCTCCCGGGGAGTATTGACATTGCAATAATATTTGCAGTCTGGTGTCAAGGAGTTCTATCACCACCATGCTGAGGAGTGATGAAACCTGACGTCCTAAGTAACAAACAGTGCCTGTGCATTAAGGGATTAACAAATCAGTGGTGGTTATGGAAGTCTTCCTGGCTGCTTTCCAAGTGCTAAACATAGAGCTGAAATAGTGCTTCATCCGGAGAAACCTGAGAAGCCTGGTGCTGCAAATGATATTGCGAGCTTCATGGGAGGATTTATATTACAGCGGCTGGTGACACAATGCACCTCTGCTAGCTGGTGCATCCTGAGTGAGATTTGTTGCTTTATCTTCTCTGGCGTCTTGGATGAGAGGCTACGCCGAGATGTGATGAGTGTCTTTGTGCCGTGTTCAGACACGGAACCGAGGCAGCGCGGGGGCCCACAGCATCCACTTTTTCTTGTGCTTCCTGACATCTCCTTTATCCTCGAGCATGTTGGAGCAAAAGCTCAGTGAGAGATTCGAGAGCTCTCCAGCCCATGCCGAGGCTGCTGCCGTGCGTGTACGTGTTATCAGCAGTGCGAGTGCGCTGTGATTCACGCTGCTTTTCTTCTGGTGACTCGTTTGGAGAGATTAATGGAGAGACCTTCTTCCTCGTGGGGCAGGAGGCGCCATCTCATGAGCCACACTGCGTGGTGGGAGGAAAGTAAAGGGAGAAGTGGATGTTGTTTCTGATAGCCACATATGGAGTGTTTTGATTCTGACTTATTTTGCTTTCTCGGGAAGGAGATGTGTATTTCCAGTGGGGAAACGAGCTGCTTCTGAAACCGCTATCCCGACAATAACCGCAGCTCTTCCTGTTCTCCTTTATCTGAGGAGATACGACTCCAGTTTTCTGCCCGTCTTTGACTTAGGCTTACAGCACATAGTTTTGCTGTCACGGCTGTGTTATCTAGAAAGTGACGCTCTCGGCTGACATCGCTGTGCTGACAAAACCCCTGGCAGCAGTTCTGCCGACGCACGGCTTTTGTTGCCCTAGTTTGTGCTGGTTGGAGAGATGCTGTAGCAAACACCGCTACCAACAAGGCCCATCCGTGCTGGTAGCCACCTGTGCTGTAAGCACGATGGCAAGGATCCCACAGTGCAGGTGGTACCTCAGCGTCCTGGGGCTGACAGTGCCAACCTGTCTCACGAGTGCAACTGGCTTCTGTCCTCTACAAGCACAGGAGCAAGGGGAGACGCTCACGCTGGGCTCCCAAGGAGCGTCAGTGACTGCTTTCAGCCTCCCCGTGGCTGGCATTTTGACGTGGCAAGGTGTGGTGGAAATCCCTGGCTCCTTTCCAGCTTCCTTTTACAGGAGAGGTGCAATCCAGGTATGTTGCTGGTGTGTCGGCTTAATTGACGACTTTATTTTCTGAAGTTTTAGTTGAGGTGTAAAGAACACGGACGTCAGCTCTCAGGAACGTTGGGTGTTGGCTTTGGAGAGCTTCACAGGCATCCCTTTTATTGTCTGAAATTCTCCAGGGAAGAAGTGCGCTAACTTCTGCTGTGTGCATGGATTTAATCTGCAGCACATCGTGTGGGAGAAGTCCTGTTTTTTCTCTGCATCACTGTGGGGAGTGCACCGGAGAGCTGGTGTTAACCTCTCCTTTGCAGTCTGCAGTTAAGCAGATGAGGGTACTGTCGTCATTAAGATGTAACCCCTGTGATGAGAGACCGGATTTGCTTTCTGTTGCTCTGAGCTGAAAGTGTCCAAGTAGAAAATAGACCCTTTAAGCCAACTCACACTGCCCCTGAAACTAAAAATGAATTTGTAATTACACTCTTTTCCCTCAAAATCAGAGAAACCTGTGTTTAACAGCTTGGGGAGCTCCAAAGGTCAGTTCTGTTTAGTTTTGTAACTAATGCATGCATTTTAGAGATAATAACAGTGATAAACTTTAGGCCATAGCCCACCTTGTTTTACATTTTCAGATCATTCTGTACAGGGGCAAGCAAGGATCAGGCACTTTTAACTAAAACCGAAATTTATAGGCTTCATGGGCTCATCTCTCCTCATAATGAAGTGCACCCTGTGCATTGTGTGACTGTCAAAACTTCTTCTGCCTTACAGACTCTGCTGAGCCTAGCCTGGCTTCTCCCTTTAGGGCAGGTGTGCATTTTCCTCCTCAGAGAAGCCCAGGGTGTGTTGCACACCTTATTCTCCAAAAGCTTGGAGGGCAGGCAGATCGGGCAGGCAGCGAGACTGACTAACCGGACGCTGAACAATGAGGTCACGGTGAACCTTCCAGGAAAAACTCCGGGAGCCCTTGTGCTGAGCAGGAGTAGGAGAAATTCTTCTCTAGGGAGGGGACAACCCTTGGGAGTTATCAGGAACGTCTGAGTAGTTAATTAAATGGCCGCATAGACAGCATGACCAGTGCTTCAGCGTCTGCCTGCTTGCTGATAGGGATTGAGAGGAGCACTGGGAAACACTAAAAAAAAATTGAAAATTGAGCTTAGTCTTATTTTTAAGAAAGTGTGGGCTTAGCCTGCGTTAAAAGAAGGCCTCAGCTGTACATGTAATAAAATGATAGTAAATAACACTTGAAAATGCTGCTATTAAGATAGAACTGTGTTTTTTGAACAAGGAGCTTACACAGGGGCTGTGTGTGAAGGACTGCCTGAAGTCTTCTTAAGCAAACGTGCACATGGCACATGTACCGAGCAAGCAATTTCTGGCATATTGTTCTGGAAATGAGGAGGCAAAAATGGACCCCAGGATTCAGGAGAGCTGGGGAACTATTAGCAGTGCACAGCACAGCGACTAAGTTAGCAGTTTGGTCTCCTCCTGAGGAACAGAGGCTGGAGGAGAGGAAGGAATCGCACACAGCTCCTCTGTTGGGTTGTTATCACCCTCGTGGGTGCCAAGCCTGCCATTACCAGCCCCTGCTTGTGCACTTCTCTCTCAGCTCTCAGAGCTGGGATCAGGTGTGAACTCCGGGGCCTCTCTTTGAGCTGCAGGTCAACAGGTTTGTGGCAGGGCCGTTACAGTGCTGCATGTGCTAACCACAAGTGGAATGAGATTGCAAACCTGTCTCATTTCCCCAAAGTCTGCCTGCTGTTTGTGTGTGCGGAGGATACGTGTAATTGCTTTAATTTAAGGAATCACAAGGGAAATAGGATTTTTTTTTTTTTTAATAGACAGTGAGTCAGATATGAAAGCTTTCCAATGCATTTAGTCTCTATTTAAATTCAGAATACGGAAGGCCCAGGTTACTGTTTTACTGTTTTTATACACTGTGCAAATGTTTAGCTGCATACTAATTTTAATTAATCAAAAACAACATACATACTTGGGTCTGCATCCAAATACTCATTTCAAGTCAATAATGATACTTTCTACAGAATTCCATGCATTTCGAGGTACAGCTCCCACCATATTTTTATGAGACTTTCTTTGCTGCGCTCTCCAAAATTTGATTTAAGCCTCATTTGATTTAAGTGCATTGTATCACTTGCATACATAAGTGCAAGAAATTTTAACAGGCCCTCCCCAGTTTAGCTTCCTTAGCTGTGGCAGCAGATGCTTCAAGAAAACATGGCATAAAAAAAATAATCTGTGAGTGTGTTTCATTTCGCCTCCCTCTTTTATGACTTAAAATGATTAGATTGACTGACACAACGAATGTACTATTAAATAAGTGGACTTGAGATTTAAGTAAACAATATCTATTTCTTGAATACAGTGGTTTTCCCCCAAATTCGACGTGTACATTTTTATAAAAGCAGTTCAAAGATGTCTCAGACTTGCATTCAAAATACTTTCAACTCTTTTGATACAGTGGAATTCGTTCTGTTGACTTTGGACATTGGGGTCTTGGGCTGCTACCTGTGAAAATAAATATTCTCCTGGTCCTTGCCTCCCATTCATAGGTAGGAGCACTTCTGAAAAGCAGTCAATGACAGAAATGGACTTTTTCCACTTGTAATGAAGGCTCGATGATGCTCTGTGTGTTCTGGGGACTGTAAACTGTGGAAATAAGTGATTTTATGAGAATGTCACCTGGCAGATAGAAATAGAGCTTCCCCAAACCTTCGAAATATAATTTAAAAAGTTCTGAATACAGAAGGCAAATACCAGATAGGCAGAAACACACAGCGCTTATTGAATCTTATGAATGTAAGATTATCATATCATTTCTTGCAACTTAACTCAAAATTTTCAAAGGACTGGAGCCGGCTTTCTGTAGCAGAGTGTGAGTATGAACGAGCCGTGCACACACACAAAGATCTTCCATGCCCCATTTGTTTCTGTTGTGGGCGAGCAAGAACATTGGGTTTAATGAGGCTCAGTTCAACCTCCAGCTGTGAGATGCAGGATTAGTCATATCCTGTGCTTAACCAGCTTTGTTATAATTTCTCCAGATTCCACTTTTTTGTGTTTATGAGGACAGGGTCAGGAAAGAAGCTGTTAATTACAGTTAGATCAGGCTATGAAGTAGCATTATTTTGTGTCTTTATAATGTGTAGAGAGGTTCAAAGTACACAGCTTCTCAGCCATCAGTCAATCTGATAGACACTGAAAAGTGGTTTCAAAGACAAAGAAAGCAATAGCTGCGGAGGCTTAAAAACTTTTGCAATAAGTTCAATGCCAAATTGAATGCCCAGAAAGCCAACCGTATCCTGGGCTGCATCAAAAGCAGCATGGCCAGCAGGGTCGGGGGGAGGAGGATTCTCCCCCTCTACTCTTGTGAGACCCCACCTGGAGCCCTGCACCCAGCTCTGGGGCCCCAGCACAAGAAGGACATGAACGTATTCGAATGAGTCCAGAGAAGGGCCATGCAGATGACCAAGGGGCTGGAGCACCTCTCCTGTGAAGACAGGCTGAGGGAGTTGGGCTTGTTCAGCCTGGAGAAGAGAAGGCTCCGGGGAGACCTTACTGCGCCCTGCCAGTACCTGAAGGGGCCTACAGGAGAGCTGGGGAGGGACTCTGTGTCAGGGAGTGGAGTGACAGGGCAAGGGGGAATGGCTTTAAACTAAAAGAAGGTAGGTTTAGATTAGATACTCAGAAGAAATTGTTCACTCAGAGGGAGGTGAGGCTCTGGCACAGGCTTCCCAGAGCAGCTGTGGATGCCCCATCCCTGGAGGTGTTCAAGACCAGGCTGGATGGGGCTTTGGGCAGCCTGGTCTGGTGGGAGGTGTCCCTGCCCATGGCAGGGGGGTGGGACTGCGTGATCCTTAAGGTCCCTACCAACCCAAACCACTCTGTGATTCTGTGATTCTATGAAATTCAAGACCAGTGCAAGAAAAAATTCAATGTTCAGTCTGAAAACAACTTGGAGAGTGTAGACAAGAAACTAATGTTCATTGCTTTTGAAAATAAGAGGCTTTAGCCAAAGCCATGAGTTTGTAACAAAATATTCCATTTTGTTTTACTTTTCATAAAGCCACAAATGCAAATTTAAAACTGTGCAGAAGACTTTTGAAGAATATTCACACAATCTCATCAAAAATCAGACTGCTTCTAGTTGATTCTTCCCCCCTTTCAAGTCCTGGGTCAGCAGAGTCATGTGAAGATCTGAGTGGTCCTCCAGAAGAGAGGGCCTTGAGGTTCCATCCTGCCTTGAACACCCTCTAAAAGGAGAGAGAAAAGAGAGCAAAGTCCTTGGCCAGCTTGGTCCCAGTGTTAACCAAAGCCTGCGGGGACCTTTTGTGATTTATGAGAAGGGGTTTTAGGTCTTTGCCTTCCTGACTCCCAGCCCCCTCATTTTATGGGATGTGGGGAATAACTTGAGGGGAGTCTGTACTGCTTTGGCCAAGCTTCTGCGAGGAGATATGGTGGTTCCCTTTGGCCTCCTTGCCTGTAGTACAGACAGGAAAATAAAAGGTACAAAAAAATAAAAATACATCCACATCTACGTCTATTTGCCTGGTGGAACCGGGGCAGCATTCCATAGCTTCTCTGTTGATTTTGCTAACGAAGAGACTGATTTTGCTGCTGATGAGCTATGGATGGGCTCCATTAGTCGGAGACTCCCGAACTTACTGCTTACAAGCCACTGACCAGATGTGGGCTACACTGGATGTCAATGGTTATAGCTCCATTTGGCTTGTTAACTGTTGAGCTGCGTTTCTGTTTGGGTTAGAGGCTGCAATGCTTGAATCTCAGCTGTGCCAGCCCATGCTCTCACTTGAGCAAAGCCTGCCAGTTGTGTGATTATAATTATACACTGCAATTTAGTCTGAGCTGATTATCTGAGCTTCCCATGAGTTACAGAGTTGATATTTCTTTGCTGGTCTAAAACAAGAGGAAAAAGATAGGGACGTTGTTGAATATTAACAACACACTAAAGCTCCCTACCTCAGTTGCTACAGAGAATGGAGAGGTTTGAAACTTGCCCTGCTTTTATTGCTTGCAGCCCACTGAGACAGTAATAAAACATTTTCTCCAGTAGTGGTTTTACATGGCAAAATCTGCTAAGTCTCTTACTGACTGTCTCCTGATATTTATTAAGCCTTTCCAAAATGCTGTCTCCCCCAGTATTACAGAATTCCAGTTCTCACCATTGAAAGCAGATGAAATCTGCTGCTTTGCCCCTCCAACTTGCATGCATGCAGCTCATGGTATGAGGGGAAATTCAGAGCATAGCTGGGAGTGGGGTGCCGGCTGTGGCACTGTGTTTGGGAATGGCCAAGGTCCAGCCATGGCATGATGTTCCTGCATCCTCACGGCTCTGTGCTGCTGCTGCACAAGGGCTCTGCACATCAGTCCCTGGGCTGTGCCGTTTCAACTTCCCCAAGAACAACTGGAAACTGGCTGAGGCTGCACTTGTGACCTGCTGGTTGGACACCAGAGAGGGAATTGGGAGACTGGGGGATCGGAAGATCAGTCTTCTAAAGCCTTTGCCACCAGAATAAGGATTAATCCCTGGATGCACTGTGTGTCCAACAGGGATATGGACCGGTGTAAAGGAACTTAATCTCTCCTGTTACAGAAACCTCATATTATTGCATTATGGGGAAGATGTTAAATAGTTTTAATCTCATCCCTTTTTTTTTTCTTATTTGCCAAGTTCTTAAGAAATCAAATACCTTGATTTTTTTATTGCACTCTCATGTGTATAATTTCCAACTTGCCTGATAAATGCTGTTGAAGCTAATGGGACTCTTCACATATACTTAAAGTCAGATGTGTGCTTTGCTGAGCTTATTTTTGCTTGAATGTCTTGTAGTGATAACTGCAATTACTGAACCTTAATTCAATTATTAGCCAGCTTCACACAGTGAAATTGCATATCCCTCATCTTCGTGGTGCATGAGACCCTAAAACACTGATTAATGAGATAAAGAGGAAACCTTTGTGTGAGGTCGTGCAGTAGGAGATGGTCACTGGGGCACAGGTCTGCCTGAAAAGGCCACTACCATATGGTAGTGAGGCCATGAGAAACCTGGGCCACTGTCCTGATGCCCTGCCCGTGTGCGAGGGCACAGAAAGAAGCAGTCCTTCAGGGCTGTGTGCTTCGTGCTGAGTCCCATGGACAGCAAGGATGTGTAGGATTTCATACCCTGGTTTCTGTTCATGCACCCTGGGTGAGGATCAGCAATAGCGTGCCCAGTTTTTTTGCTGACTTATTGCAGCATCTCATTCATGTTACTGGAGATGTGTTTCTGCTTTGCTTTACCTCAGCAATGTAAATTATTGCTCTGCTGGACTTAGGAGGTCTTGGGCCAGGTTTTTCCTACGGACTGTTCTCATAGTGTCGTTCAGCTCTGTGGTATGGTAAAATATCTGCAGCTGTGAGTGAGCATAAGGTGACTGAACTTAGTCAGCTGTAGGTGGGGTCACCATGCTCAGAGCTGGGACAATAAGATGTTAATGGTTGTGCAGATAATAATGGGTTCTGCAAGACTTCATTCGTTAATATGGGAAAAGGGGGGTGAAGTTCAAATAGTAGTATTATCCTGTCAAATGTTGCATAAAAACAGTTTACTTTGGTCATCTGTGGTAAAGATAGAATTTATCCGGGATGATAAAGTATCTTTTTTTTTTGGCTTAACTTATAATGTTCTTTTGTTCCCTTCTAGTTGGCTGACTGCAACAGCTTGCCACGAAATTTCAGTAAGGTAGAGAAAGCTAATGCATCCGCAAACAGCTTTTTGGATCTGGGGGCTGCCTTTCAAAATTGGTGCTGGTTGTTCGGGGCTCTGATTGCTTGTTCTTTCACATGCTAATGTCAGCGATTTCCATTTTTTAATCATCTGAATGTATTAAATATGCCTCTAATTATTTTTGATTTGAATCCTGCACTTGTGCAAAAGACATTTGTTAGTAAAATCTAGAGTTTTGACCAACTTCAAATCAAAGCCATTTACCTACACGAGAAGTTGGTACTTCCAGCTAAATCGCTGCAGGACCAGCGTGTGTTTGGAATAAGAGCAAAAGATTTCAAGCTAAACCTTCCATTTAATTACCCAGTTGAAAACAATGGGTTGTTGAGTGTCAAAATTGAGGCAGTTTCAATTACAGGAACAATTATGGTGTAGAAAATTGTTGCCGGTAGGTTTAAGAATTTATACTGCAGTGACAGGCAAGTAATTCAGGTATTGGGCAGTACAGCAGTCCATAAAGACTAACCTGGTGAACTGAAATAAAACCTTCCTCCTTTTTTTGATCCCAAATATATATAATCAAAAGCCTCAATCAAAAAGGCAGGGTTTTTCATCCGTCCAAGATTTATGGGGTATAACTAGAATATGAAATAAGAATTACTTTTTTTTTTTTTTTTTTTTCATATAGACATTTTTTCATATAGAGAATTCCCCAAACTGTAAGCCCAAATCCTTATGGGCCTACATGGTCAGAATGGGATGTCTTTGCCCTATTGTTAGGGACCAGTTTCATTGTGATGATTAAATTAGAGAGGAAGGAAATCCTGTGCTTTGTAAAAGAATGAAGTAACCACTAAAAAATGGAAATTGCTTGTCTCTCTAAAGGCTGGCTGTCAGCGGGGCTTGTTCATTTGCCCCAACAAAATCTTCTGCACTGGTGTCAAGAAACGTATCTTCTATTGCCAATACCGAGTTCATCACAATATTGCTTTACATTTGATTGTGCTTCATGTTAAGATACCTTATTTCTTCTAAAGTTATGTTTATTAGGAGATAAAATGTTAATAAATTTAAGGTGTGTGTGATCTCTTGAATTTAGTGCTGGTGGGTCTGTGTTGTAGGAGAACAAAACTGATGATTCTAAAGCCTCCAAACTGACCTCCCCCCGGGGAGTCTGCTGTTGGTGACTCGCGGGTGGTTGATCCTGCTCTTAATTCTGTATGTTTTTCCATGCCTTCCTTGAGGGGCTCCTCAGAGGTAAACACAAAAGTGCTTACTGCTGGAAGAGGCTTTGTAGTCCTGGCCTTTGACTTGGTGCTTGGTTTTCTCCCGCGTGGCATGGGGATGAGGAGAGGAAGCTTTCGCAGGGCAGGAGGTTACAAATGAGCTAAGAAGAGGCACGAGCAGCACCTCAGGAGCTCAGACGTCGTCCTCAGGTGCCGGCAGGGCTGTCTCTCTGGCTCCCGCTGCACACCAGCAGGCCGTGGGTCTCCAGCAGCTCATCACCACATCTGCCCAGCCTCCACAGGTGCCTGGGATGCGTGCAGGCACGGGATGCTTGTGGGAAGACACCTGAACTGCTGCAAGGTGACCCCACGGTCCGGAGGGAGAAGCTGTGATTCTTAGTAAAGGCTTTAATATTTCTGTAGGGCACAGAGTCAAACCGATCATTTATGATTCTTTTTTTCTTTTTTTTTAACCTCTGTTCAGCCTTCAGCTGTTACAATTTATGTGAAAGGAGAAAATAGTGTTTTCAATTAAAGGCTACTTATGTAACGACCCTGTTTTGAATGCTAATTCATGAATTACTGGAAGCTGACAGTGTCGCTTTTTAATTTTCCTCAGTCACTTCAGCACATAATTCTAACTGAAATCGTTCCTTTTTTTTGCTAATCTCTTTCATAAATACTGAAAATATCTGTCAAGTAAATTTCTGCCCCTTACTGAATTTAACTTCTGTTGCGAACAGTCCGTTTTGTGAGATCAAAGTGCTTCAGAATTAAATGCTTGCCTTCTTTTTTCTCCCTTCCAGCAGAAGTAGCACCAAAGTGTAACAGAAAAGATAATTTGTCTGACTTGTCCATAAGTTTTCAACGCTTTATCTTCACAGTTGGTTCAACATGGCCATAGCACTGATCTGACTTTACTGGACAGAAACAGAAAGGAAAAATAAATGTTTCTTCATAGTACCTTGACCTTAAAATACCACAAACACCATCCATCTTCTTGTGTTATTTGTGTTATTTTCAAATTGAATCACTCAGCACATCAGGTCAAAAAGTCAGAGGCCACCATTTCTTCTCCCTGCTGGAAGAATGGAAAGCTTTGATAGGCACAAGTGTTTGCTGATTTTTAAAATGTAGTTGTAGGACTTGTTAAGCACCGAGACCTTAATTTCTAACTAAAATAATTAAACAATAAATTGTTTTATATGGAAAATGCTTACCACTTTCTACCCCTGGTAATCATCAAATTGCTTCCATTTTGTACAGCAACAGAAATTTGGGTTTGCAGTCCATTTTTACAAAAAACAGTTTGGTCCCACTCTTTTCTCACTGATACGAGTAGGTAAAGCTGCCTTCCCTGCCAGGAGGAGCATGTTTAGGTCCATTTCTTTCATAACGGGGCTGACAAAGATCTCAGGCTTTGGTCCAACAGCAGTATATTCCGGGGTCAGTTCAAGTTCTGCCTAGCAGAAAAATGCAGTGATAAATGTCACGTCATTACTTGCAGATAATAAAGAGTTATTGTGTCTGGAGGACCACTGTGGAGCTGTCAGAGGGGCAGCAAGCAGCGCAGGTTTGTGCTGAAGGCAAAGGCGTTTTATCAGCTGGTGAAGGGAGGCAACAACACGTAGAGCGGCACTGGGGTAGACCTAAGGGAAATTTCACATTTCTGCACTGCTGCGAAAGGCAGGAGATGTTTATTTCCTTTCCATTTCATTTTTTAAATTATTTTTTTAACATTTGGATGAAACAAGTGTTTGAAAAAAATTTCACAAGTAAAAGAGCAAGAGCTACTCCAGAGTAGACAGTGCCTAGTTTTTGGCTTTTGATGGGGACAAGGGTACTTCAGGATGTGCAAGTTGTAAATTTGAACAGGCCAAGACTGAATATGTCTCAGATCTTTCTGTTTCCCTTTCTTTCAATGTCCCTCATCTCTCTGCACATCAGCCTAGAAAACATTCCCCCCCAAGTTCAAATCTCTTCAAGCTCTCTCCCATGGAAAATTTTAGTTCAGATGGAAATTATTTGCTGATAAATTCCTTGAAACTCCAGAAATGTGAAGTGATTTTACCAGAAGGGTAACTTACTATAGACATGTTGCACATTAATTGAGATGATCCCCAACAATGATGATGAACAGAGATGATCAGCGATTGTACTTTTTTAAAATGCCATTCTGACTAGAAAAGCAATTTGGGATCCACTTACATCTCAGTAATGAAAATTGGGTAAGGTAATAAGAGATTTCATTTTGTGAGTGAATTGACAATGCAAATACCAGGATTTTTAATTTAGATTTAAGTGGAGTAATGGCTACTCATTCTGATGCATCATTAGTCATATTGCTTTTTAATGAGGGATTCACTTTCTTTTTCTGCTTAGCTCCAACACTGATACCAAGCCCAACAAAGGTGTAAATGTTTAGGGAGGTCTGGTGAATATGCACCACTACCATTTTAATTTAAAAAAGAAAGGAAAAGCAATTTTCCTTCTATGGCAAAAAAATGCACTTTTGGTTTTAGTGCAAGAAAAATAAACAGTGCAGAACTGTGATTGCTGGGCTGTTGTAGAAATTACTTAGAGTAAGATGTGATTTGAAACAAATTGTAGAAAGTGTAGAAGTAAAACTGCATTGAGTGGAGTGCTCATGAAAGGGACTGGCCTTCCTACCGACAACAGTAGGACAAAGTAGTTCTTTGGTCATCTCCAACACAGATACCTTATAAGTACTGGCAGATGATGATGATTCTTGATTCTACCAAGCCCACCCCATACCCAGAACATCTAATTCCTGTTTCGGGTATATCTCTGTCCCACAGTTTTGTTTCTTAGATTTCTTTGTTTTGGATTGTGTTTCCCCCCTCCCCCTCTTTTTTTTTTTTTTTTTTTTTTTTTCTTTCTTTTCTTTAATTAAGGGCTTGTTTTCATGTTCGTTGAACTCAGTGGGAATCTTTCCATCAAATTGAATGCATTAGATCAGATTCGTCAGCAGCAGTCACTGAAACAGCCTAACAATAGTTATGTCACACACAAGTGCACTGTCTTAAATGGGATTTGTTTTAAAAAAGCGATTGAACTAATCCATTATAAACACTTGTAAGAGCAGGGGTTTGACTGTGTCAGTGTATTTACCAACACAATTTGAACCAATTTAAGCCAAATTGAAATTAATGCAGACTCTTGCTCCAGGCTGGAGCATAGGTCAGTTAAATTAAATCAGTTTAAACCAGTGTATTTATAGCCGCTGTAGTGTTGTGCGCTGACCAGCCGTAGCATCAGCGTCCTTCCCTCCTCTGGTGGGCAAGGCATTTTGACTTCTGCAAGGACAACTTGTAGCGTGATGAAGCACATGCTATGTCCAACACAGGCCAACCCATGGAGATTCCTGGGGCAAGAGAAGAAGTTTCTGGAGAACAGGAAGAACTGTCCACCTGATCTCTTTCTGATGTCCGTTTCTGCACACCCAGTTCCCCACAAACACGTGGCACGCTGCCTGTCCCAGCGCCGTTTGCAGAAGTCTGAAGCGATGTGGATGAACCCAGGGCTCTGAACATGGATGAAGTGCTCGTCCTTACAGAGCACAGCCTGTGAGGAGGTCTCTGACTTCAGGGGGCTCCAGCACACAGCTCCAGCCCCGCATTTTGGCCGTGCTCTTTTCTTCTGCTTTTCCCTTGCCCATGCAAGGGCCCATTTGTCACAGGTGGCAGGGAAGGGTCCATCAGCTCCCGGAATGACATGCTGAAGGGGTGGGTAGCAGAGGGTCAGGACCTCTCTGGGAGGTCTCTGCTCCCCCCCACATGTACACCAATGAAGAGGCAGTTGTATGCAGCAGGGCAGTGGAAGCAGAACCAGCCAGGTTAAAATCCTTTCAGTGTAACCACCAACAGACCCCTGCACGTCACAGGTCTGGGGCAAGGCCAGGAGAATAAAGACCTTGTCATCATCTTCCATTCTGACCTTCCAACCATCCTCTGAAAGGATTTATGCTGGTGCTCAGTTTTGTACCTGTCACTTTTTAGCTACAGAACAAGTAATCTCCTTCTTCAAACCCTTCAGTTTCTGATTGTTGTGGAATGCAAACGAAACGTAGGCCGTGATCCTCTCCGATGCCACCTTGTAAATCCAAGGGAATCCCAGCAATCCGCTGTGCTGAAGCCATTCCACATCGCTCGACTCTGAGATACAGCAGCTCCCAACAGATAGATGATGCAGGACTAGCATCCATTTCTCATGACGACTTTCTTGAAGACTGTCTTTCCCTTCACAGCTTGTAAAATGAAAGTCGATAGGCCGAGTGGGCCGGAATGGTTGTGAACACACTGGGTCACACAGGGTGTTTTTTTTTTCTCCAGAATACAGCATTTTGAACTAAGACAAAGGCTGAACACATGGCGACGAGAAAATGTTTTTGACACTGATGGAAAATGATGTATCCAGTCTGAATGCACTCATTCTTCTCTGTAAAGCGGGAGCAAGGAACAGAAATGAACTCTCCGTATTTCTGAGATCTGTGCGCAGCCACACTCCCTGAAGTCTCGGTTATGGTCAGGCCTTTGGGGTCACTGAGGGTTTTTTTATATACAGTTGAGCTGATTTATGAGACTTCCCGTTAAATTTTATTGCACCAGTGGTTTTTCTTTGGTTCTTTTGAAGTGGAAAACATCATTTCTGCGGCAGATGCAAGTCAGAAGCCTTAATGGAACATAAAAATCTAAAAGATCATGATTTTATAGCTTTAAAATGAAAGACAGTGCATTGCTTTATACTCTTAAAAATATGTAAAGTTAATGAGGATATTTATTGCTAATAAAAAGATACGATCTTCTCCCAGGCCCTTGATTCTGGCTACTTGTATATTGGCTTTTTATGGGTGTACTTTCATAAAGGAAGAACTCTTCTCTTTCTAAGACTGTCCTATTTTGGAATGACAGAATGAGAGAACAAGTAACACGAGGCAGAAATTTTGTCCTGAGGTGATTAAGGTTCTCCTTACACCCAGTGCTGCCGCTTCCTTTGAGTGCCTACGATTGATTACATTTATCTCCGTGGTTTGTCGAGTCACATAGATTACCTTTATTTACATGACTCCCTTTAAGGCTTGTGGGTGCACACTAACCGATAGCCAAGTAAGAAACTGTTACTTCCACACACCTATTGCAAGCTTAGGTGAGTTACACCAGCACTATTTACAGACTCATTGCTGTTCACCTGCAGGTGATTGCAATAGCTGACATTGTTTGAAAAAGATCTAGAAAACGTCTCCTGATGGATTTATTTTACTGATTTGACTTTAATCTGGAGGTGGAAAACTATGTTTTCATTTGCATCTTAACAAATGCTTTTAACTAACATGTATGAATGCAGGTAAATAAAAAATGCCTTCTCGCTGTATCATTTAATGGAGTAGACCTTGAGAGGTTAACTTCCAGCTGCTTGCAAATGCTTTCTCCAGGTGTGGGCATGGGAAGAGCGTTTTATTACTAATGGTCACTTTAACTGCTGTTGCAGGGAGAAGTTACGGAATGCTCACAGTAAAGAAATGGTTGTGGGAAAGCTAATCCAGCAGAAGGGACACAGCTTTCCTTCTTCTTGCTAATACAGACTGTCCTATTTTCTGTCTTTGTCATTGCAGCAGTCCAGCACTGGGGATCTGAGGACTCTGAGGAAAGGGTTATCCCCGTACCACTCCGAGTCACAGCTGTCCTCCCTGCCACAGTATCAAGATGCCCTGCAAAACGTAAGATCCTTTTCCTTGCCTATACAGACAAGAATTGTAGCTTTCCTGGGAAGTGGGCAGAGAACGATGGGGCTGCACACAGAGATTAAGGGGGCAGCTCGCCCTGAAACCAGTGGTCTACAAAATAAACCCAGCTGAAAGTTGCAGCTGTTTGAAGGAAGGGGAGCCCCTGGAAACACTGAGTTTTACCTCCGAACATTTTGGATCATTAACTTCCCTGTGCAGGTTTTTTGGCTAACTGACAGTCACTGTTGTGTGTATTTTAATGCAAGGGTGAGCCTTGTTATACCTGCCGCTCCTTGTTCATAAATGCCCTTTATGCCTGCTGTCAAGAAGCCACTCTTGGGTGACGCAAAAAATGTTGTGCCAAGAGTCTGACAACATGTAGTCAGGATTGCTGCAGTGATTAAGTTCTTAGGACTTTTCATTTCAGGTTCTCCTGTAGCACAAATGAGGTTTATGTTTCCTGAGATTTGCCTGTGTTGCTTCTTCTCACATGACAGAATAATCTTGGTTAGAGGCAGAGAAGGCTCTTGCGAAAGACAAATGCCGTGCTGCTGCCGGGGCTCCTCCCCGCGGTCCCGCAGCGCACAGATGACTGTCTTCCAGATGTTTGCCCAAGTGCCTGGGACACCACCTGTGCTGGTGACAATTGTACCTTGGCTGCCTGCTCTTTTTCTCTATGTTTAGCGTTCCTTTTAGAGTTGTAAATGACGTGGGGAAAGGAATAATTTAAGAAAGATTATGTAGATAAAACTCCATGCAGTGTGAAAGGAGAGCCCAGAATGAATGGAGGACCTCCAGCCAAAACCAAAAACCAGCACCAAGGCAAAACCACGTACATGAAATGGAAGGCTGAATATCCTCTTCTTTGTTCCCCATGCAGCAGCCAGGATACTTCACAAGGAGGGCACAGGGGGTTTGGCCTGGGAAATGCCTTCCCTGTAGAGCTGCTCTGGGGCATTTTGCTTCACTTCCCTTGTATGAGGAGGCTGGGGGGAGCCTGCTCTGCCTGCTCTGCTCTATTCATACCAAAATGCCTTTGTTTTGGGGCTTGATAAGATACGTTGTTTTTGTGATGAAAGAGAACGATCGCAAATCCCTGCAGATTTCTCTGAGTATCTCAGGCACCTCCCAGAAAGTGGGCGCTTAGACATACCTGCCTTTTTCTGCAGCTTTTTTTGACAGCAGGCATGAGTTTGTGCGAAATCGTTCCTCTGTGTGTGTACAGGCTTCATTCGGGTGAGTGATGGCGGACAATCGGTGTCGGCTCCGCACCTGTCACGTCTGCAGGGTTTCATCATTGTCTCTGTCCGTGCAACTATGTGGGGAAGTTACTCAGTACATCCCTCACTGTCTCTGGGTTTGCACACAGGTATCACTCCATTTCTCCACGGCCCTGACGTACCTCAGTTAATGAAACCGTTTGTTTTCTCTAATGAATCCTGGATCATGGACACCAGAGCGTGCTCAGGACACAGAATCAGACGACACTCACAATTGCAGTCTGTGCAGATGCTCTGGCTGTTCATTCAGGCAGAGAATTACAGATTTGTTCTGTGGTGTGCCGCAGTTACCAAATATCCAGTAGAAGTCCCAGGCCTTAGTTCCCAGGCCATTGCAAGGAAAGGGACAGGCTCCAAGGCAAGCAGGTTGGGGTGGCTTGACCCTTCCCATCACCAGCAGCCCCCAGACCAACTCATCGTTGAGTGCAGTGATGTCCCAGGCACAGGAGCTGACTTTGGGCTACCTCTAAGTGTTGTACTGCTGAGGATCCACCAGCCAGCTAGGTGTCGGGGTGCCACTGATGGAAATGGTCCCACGGCATCCTTGGAGAACTCGTGCTTTCCTTTGTTAACCTGGGCTATTGCTTTGTCTTTGTACTTTGGTTCTCTGTGGTACCTGAAACAGATTTTTTCACCCATGTATGTTTTCTTCACGGCTGTGTCATGTGGATGGGACAGCACTTGGGGTGAGTTATCACACTCCAGTTAGGAGCCCTCTGATTTACCGCAGGGAGCCGTTTGCTACAGGGGAGTCTCAGGTCTGTGGCTAGGGAGTGCAGAGAAGGTGATGCTCAGCCTGTCCTGGAAACTCGTCCAGCTCAGAGTCTGGAGTTTGTAACAATACCATGGGGAGGTACTGACCTGAAGTTCTGTTTGTTGGCACTGTCTAAGGAGCCTAGATTGCCCATTCATATGGTCTCACCTCTGGTTACTGAGATGAAAGTTACATTTCGCTAACACTGAGAATTTTAGAAGAAAAATGGCAGTTTCAGGCAATTGGCATTTGCAGGGGAAGAGGACCCCTCTCAGCATGGTTCTGTGAATCAGGACCGGGATCCCTGTCTGCCGTCGTGGAGGGACTATCCTCCCGTGAACACGTGTAGTTTCTTTCACCTCTCCGTACCTCAGTATTTCCCTCAAAGGGACTGGGTGGGAAATCACCCACCCCATAGCATGGTTTTCAGGCATTTCTTTATCACTAAGTTAAACAGCACTAAGTGCTCCAGGATCCTCCAGGGATGCCTCCTAAAAGGCAGTAGTTAATTTTTGGAACACTACAGCATTGCTGTAGAGTTGTTTCTCTCACAGGCTTTCTCCATCATTAATCTAGTGATGAATGAAGACTGGGAGGTGGGATTGCGCTCTCTGTAAAGTTACCTTACTCAGTGCTTAACCTGTTGTGCACATCTAATAATTGCTGGGTACGATCCCGACGTGGGGGGGAACGTATGGGGGACAAGGAAATTCCCCATCCACAGCAGCAAGGCTGCTAATTTGTTACTAATGGTCACATTTCAGCAGTTCATTTACTAAGAGGTAGAATCTCGGTTGCTGGTTTCTGGACTGTGGGAGATCTCTAAGCAAAGCTGAGGATGAGTGCTGGGGCTGCGGCATGGCCCACAGCTTGTGTCCCTGTTGTTTCTCCGCTCCTTTTGGCGTCTGCCTCTTGTTGGGTGCTGTGGCAGCCTGCACAAACGCACAGCCCCTGCAGCAGTCCACAGTCCTGCCCGCCGCCCCGCGGCCGTGCCAGGCACGTCTTGGTGCCCAGCACGGGAAGGCAGCCCGGAGGCAGCCCGTGCTGTGGCTGGAGGTGCCTTCACCTTGACAAGCTCCTAAGCCATTGTGAGGAGCCGTTTATCCGCATTGGCCTGAAACACCGTTAAAGGTGAACCAGCCTTTTACTAACAGCTGGAGCTAGCCTGGCTGGCTTAGACTTAAAACCTAGCAGCAGTGTTGGTGTGATTTGTAATAGGAATCCTGCCCTTGGTGGGAATAACTGCGGAGGTCTGCAATGAAACATTAGGGCTAGGGATGGAAATGTGTGCGTGAACACACCAGGAGGAATGCTTGAGCGAGGCATGCGGGAATGGCCCGTGCTGATAACCAGAGACACAACTGACAGCAAACAACTGGGCAAACACCGGGGGATGTGTGGTTTGCATCAGGACCAGGAGGTCCGTGCTTTGATAAGGGCACAGCACAGCTGGCTCGTCGCTGGAAGACTCATTCCCTGATAAGGGGGGAGTGGCGGCGGGGTTACAGGGGATGTGCCATCGCGCTGCCTGCTGTTCTGGGGGAAGGCTTAGATAAGGTACCCGAAAGGAGGGAGAGGAGACAACAGGCAGCAGCTTCATGGGGTTTATGGGGGGTGAGTAAGCAGGACTCTGAGATAAAGATCAGCCCATAATAACCACTGACTCGTGAAGGCTGTAAAAAATCAGTGCAAAAAACACCAGTTCTCTGCCATCAGTAAGAGGAATGCCAGAGCTGTCACTGGGACTCGCTAGCTGGTGGCCCTGTCCCCAGTGTCAGACCACACCACGTGGACACGCACCTTTAGGTGAGTGCGTTTGTAGGTGTGGGGGTGTCAGTGGTGTCGCTTTGGGTTCAAATAAATATTGCCTTCCCCTTCCTAAGGTTTTGTGTGGAGTTGGCACTGCGCTAGCTTTGTGCGTGATCCCTTGCTGAGGGGCAGGAGCCCCCGCCAGTGCGGGAGGATGGGGCTGGAGGAAGGCATCTATGGTCATCCCAGGTCCTGAGCTCTGAGTCCCCAGGGAAAAGTGCCTGTGGGTATGCTTTGCGAGGGCTGAGCAAATCTCCTTCTTTCAAGAAGACAGAGGTGATGTTGCCATTGCCCACCCTAGCAGTCCCTGCTGTAAGTACCTCCTGAAGAAAAGTGAGATTTGCTCCCCCCAGGTATCCCACCCTGCATCTCTCAGGAGTCTGCTTGAGACTGGAGGCCAGGCTGGGAAGAGACAGTACCTTCCTCCTTCCTAGATCTATCCCAAAACAAGACCTGGGAGGTCCGCAGGGAAGCACAGGTGAGCAGGACAAGTGTGGTGCCGTAGCAGAGAGGTGGAGGCACTCGGCGGAGGGGAGCTCCATCCTGGGCTCCATCCCTGCCTCCCATTGCATTTTCTCCAGCGACTGTTTCCTCCAAAAAGCAAAGCCTGGGTCTGGGGCTGAGCTCAGGCTGCCTGGCTGGAGCACCATGTTTCTGCTCGCCTCTGCTCCTCTGGCGTGCTTGGCTCCTGCCCTTGTCTTCCCCCGTCGCCACCGGCCACGTTTTGTAGCTTTGCAAAGACGCTCGTGGAGAGCGTATTCCGTTTACCATATGGCACGTACGTTCTGATAAAAACAAACCCAAATGTTTGTGGTGTGTAGGTGTAAAGAGAAGCCGTGAGATGGGGTGGAAATGGGTGACGGGAGACTCCTCGGCTGACGTGCCGGCTGTCTGCTGAGCCTGCGGCAGAGGCGGCGAGGGGAGGTGGTGCGAGGGCACGCAGCGCCTGAACCCAGCACACTGCCAGTCCTGTCTTCTTCCAGCTGGAGCTACGGTGGTCTTGGTCCTCTCTGATACAAGGGTTAGGGCAGAGCAGCAGCAAGAAAATGACTCAGTCTCTCTCGCTCAGCTCCCTGCAGGGGCATTACCAAATTTATCCTGCACCAGCCTGGCATCAGCAGAGAGCAGAGGGAAATGTGGCTGTGGCCCAAGCCTGGTCCCGGCGGGGGGCACCCGGGGCAGGTTTGCTCATCCCTCCCATGGCTCGCGTGGGAGTAAATCCATTCACCTCCGGGAGGAGAACTGGACTGGCTTCTTAGAGCCAGCCTGGCTTTTAAAACCAGGTTTGAAACAGCCAAAATCGACAGCTCCCATCACACCAGGGCTGGTGGCCAGCGGCAGCACCCGGAGCCCTGTGAGTTTTGCTGCTCCTGCTGGGTGTGCCAGAGGAGGACACCCCGCTGGGGCCACCGATCGCCCTCCCTGCGGCCAGGCTGCCTTTGTGGGCGCGGGGAAACAATGGCAGGAGGCAGCTCCTTCCCGCTGGCACCGCCGGCACTGCCGCGCTGCTGCCGCGGAGCAGACAAAGGCAGAAATTCACGGCGGCCCTTCTGCCGCTGCAGCAATAGGCTGCGGGAGGGAAAATAAAAATGAAAGGTTTGTGGGGAGAGAGGCAGAAATTCGCAGCCCGGGGAGGGCCTTTGTGAAACTTCAGAGTGTATTGCGAGTGGCTGAGAGCAAGCCAATGCATTTTGAAAGGCAGCCGCCCGTCATCAGCTGCTGTTGTGGGGTCTCTGAGCAGTGGGTGGCTTGTTTGCCCACTGCAGCCAACCAGCACAAAGTTGGGCAATGACAAAGTTTGGGGATTTGATGGGCAAAAGAGGCGCTGACGGTCCATATCCGTCAGCCACCGACCGGTACAGGTAACTGCGAGGGGTGGGAACAATTAGTGTTCTGATCCTCTGCTCTTCATTCTCACCTTCATTGCCATGGGTGTTAAGTGTGGGGCTGTCAGTGGGTCTGGGCTAAATACAAGGGCTCTGCTGCAGACCCTCACGCCCCAAAACCTCGGAGCAGGCTGCTTCACCAGCAATGGCCAGAGCAGCCAAGCGGAGGTGGAGACCTGGGGAGAGTTGTGGCCTTGGGGACAACTGGCATCTGCACGCCGTCCTCCGCCCACGTGGACGTTTCCAGCTGGGCCATCCCCAGACCAGGGGATGTGCTTCAAAGTCAGGGAAGTCTTAAAAATACCCGCTGCTTCCTTCTGAAATCCAGTGTGCTTGATGTTCCTCTGCTGAGAGCCAGCACCTCTCCAAATAGTTGTGCTGACAGTGCCCCTGTGAGTCAGCTGCAGTTAGTGCACTGCGTCCGTGGGCGCAGCGTGGGCTAGTTCTGTCCAGAGCACTCCTGTTTGTTTCTGTCAGGTGGTTACGGGCTGAAAGTGCTCCGAATCTGTCATGGTGGGAATAATTTCATAGCCTGGGGGGCAGCTGAAGATGGCAGTGGTGCTTTTTGACGGCATACACCAAAGGACAACTGCTCTCCCTTCGTATCCGCAGCCGGAGGAAGCTGTCTCAGAAGCTCGCAGGCACCGAGGAGTTTCCCGGGGCTGGAGCTGCGACCCACCGTTCGTGTGGGGCTGATAACAGACGCCCTTCCTGTTTGTAGTTGCGACCCGGTTGCAAACAATGTCCTAGCTTTGTTTATTCTGTCTCGGCAGGCGCTGAAAGCCTCCCTTCCCCTTGGTGCCCCGGCACAGCCCCTGCAGCGAGCGGGGTGCCCTGCCTGCCGGGGAGGACGGCTGTTGTTTTGTCCCCGATGTTTGTGCTCAGAAAGCGACGAAGCAGTTAAATCATTTCTCCATTAATCCAAAGGGCCGTGTAAGCACTTCGGGTTACTGAAGCAGATTTCCGTGAGCTCGGCGGAGGCCCTGCAGATGCACGCTGTCTGACGGGACGGCTGCGCTGTGCGGGCGGAGCCCGGCTCCTGTGCGGGTCCTGCGGTTAATTCATGGATTTGAGCGTCTCCGTGACCAGCTGCTTTCCGTGATTAAAGGGAGCAAATTAAGTCATGCTGAAGGAGATTAGCATCTGCAATAAAGCCCCTCCATTTGATAGGGAAGATGCTAATGGGGAGCACTGGTGACTCCTGCGTTCACTCCCGCTGGTGGCCAGGACCAGCGGGACGGCGTTGTGCTGGGAAGCTGGTGTCTTTCTGCCTGCGTCCCACTCGTCTCTGCTCACGTCTCTGGCGGCAGGGTGTCCGACCATTCACAGTCCCACACAGAGTGGGGCTCTGGGAATGCGGGACCACGCAGCCACTTCTGTGCACAAGGAGGGGCCGGTTGGTTAGGACTGGATGCCGGCAGGCTTTCTGCACAGTAGGCTCATAATGGTAATAACCAAGTGTCACCGTGCCTTTGGATCATCTGCCAGGCAGACTGGGCACGCAGCAGAGCTGAGTGCTCCCTGGCTGTGCTGAGGGTGTCCTGTGCTCAGGCATACAGCACTTGGCAGCGTGGTTTGCAGAGGAACCAGTGCTGGTCATTTCAAGAAGGAAATGTCCCCCTTGCAGCCAGCCAGGAGCCAGGGTGCCGTCAGTGTGGACCCCTCTGAGAGCAAGGCACAGCACCAGGGGCACAAGAAGATGCAGGAGGGAGGGAAGGGGCCTTAAAGGAAGGGAGAGTGAAATCAGCCTGATTTGTAGCCAGACAGCACGCTCACTTTTTTTGAGCTGTTAACCTCTCTGCAGCTGCACAGCAGTGGAGGAAGGGATGCAAAGCCCCAGAGCATCACACGCCCAGGGCTGGGGCAGGCAGAGAAGACTTTCCGTGCTCTGCCTGCCTCTGCCACCTGCGTCCCACGTGGCTGTGGGCATGTTACCATTGCCTCACTGCTTACTTGTCCCTCAGCGGTTCCCAATTTACAGAGCAGCGTGGGCACCTTGATTGATGTGCAGCGCCTGGATGGTGATGAGAGCTAAAGAAGGGCCCAACCTTAATTCAAACCTGGGTAAGTAGGCTGCAAACAAAGCCACCGTGAGATAAATCTTTGTGCCTGGGAATTTTATTGCGAGTTATCTGGCAGGGCCTGCCTATAATGTAATTTTCCTTGTTCTGTCTCGGCAATAAAAACTTCTAATATGATTCCATTTAGCTGTAACATTGTCTGAGGTACGCCATTAGAACATTGCGGTGTGTTTAATCGCATTTGAACCCTAAACGTCTGCTTGTTTTTGGAAATCATGGACAAAAATTAAAAGAAGAAGAAGATGTGAGGTTTGAAGCACTGATGTTTGTTCACATGCCCCACTTCGGGTCTCAGTGCCCGGGCTGTGGCTGCTAGTGGAGCACAGTCAGCATGCCACTTTCCTCTGGGTTTTGAAACTTAGCTCTCTTTTTGCAGCCTTTCTGAAGAGCAGGAATAGCTCTCTTGGAGCTGAGATAGGAGAGGATGTCATTAAAGCACAGAATATAATTGAGGAGAAGGAGATTGAAAACTGATGTCAGGACCAAGGTCTTGTGTCTTTTCAGATCCCTGGAGGAATCAAGGAGAAATTGTTTATCGGAATTTCATTGTTCCTCTTTGAGATTTCCAAACCAAAACCTATAAAAGAACAGACACCTGTCGTCCCCAGTTAGACTCTTTTCTTCTTGGATTCCGGAGTATTCCCATTATTATTACGAAACGTTCATATTTTAAGCCTTATTTTGCCTCTGTGGAGGTGTGCCATTATCGGGAGTTCCCAGCATGCGCTGTTACACTCTTATTAATTTTGTTCCTCCAAATACGTAGGAAGAATGGAGCATCGACCGCGGGGCCTTTCAGCATCTGTGCTGGACCACATCCCACGCAGCTAGACGGAGCCAGCACGGCCTCATTATGCAGCGTGGTCTGATGGCAGTGCCATCGTGCCTCGATGCGCAGCAGCCGCAGATGTTCTCCAGCAGCTGCACTTCAGGCCTCTGCTCCTCATTTTTGTGGTGTCAGATTAAAAAGGATCTTTGGCAGTATTTGTAGTCTTTTGGGTTTTCCTTCTGACACCAGCGCTGTTGCTTCAGTGATCCTTTTCGGGCTCCGGGCAGGGGCAGCGCGCTGGGGCTGCTTCTATCCAGTTTGTTTTCTGCTTTGGGTTTGAGGCTGCCACCAGGTCGTGCGTAATTCGTAGCAGGCAGAGAACTGCAAGATTTATCTCCTGTGCACAGCATGCTGCTGGAAGGGTCCTCTGACGTGAGAGACTGCAGGGTTCCTCCTCTTTTCTGAGCCTGTTAACGGTACAGCTGGACTGTGCATCTCCTCCCAGCCATCGGGCTTGAATTGCCAGCCCAGCAGGCTGGGCTCTGCTGGGAGGGTTCTGCGAGGGTCTCACACAGAACTGCGCTTCTTTACCAGACTTGTGGTTGGGCACCTGCACTGTAAGGCTGGCGAGCTGGGGAGGGCGCTGATGTGGGAATAATGAGCTCTTAGAGACAGCCACTCGCAGGCTGGTGCTCTCCCCACTGGGCAGCCTTCTTTTGGCAGTGTAACCGTGGCTGAAACAGAAGGAGGTGCGCCCTGTAATTCTACCAAGGTGAGCATTTGAAGCCCCGATGGAGATGTACACTAGTTTTCTTTTTAAATAACAAATTCCTCATGTAACTGGTGAGTTAAATGACCTAACTTCCAGTTTCATCTCTGCTGTTTTAAACCTGGAGCAACTCCAAAGCTGCTTGAGGCCACAGAGAATAAGAAACTTTGCCTTTTGAAATGACTCAGCCTCTCATTAGGTGGTTCAGCTTCAGCAGAAGTAAATGAGAAAAACAGCCAAGATTGTATTTCTCAACAGCCTTATTATAAATATTTTTTGCTGTCCTTTTCCACGAGTTCTGAGCTGTCTTTTAGTGCCGTTCATTTAAACAATTATGTGACATCCCAGCCATGTGTTGGAGGATGAAGAGCGAACCGTCTCTGAGCTACCGAGCTCTCTGAAAGCCTAGCGAGTGGAAAAACCCCGGACATCTAGTATAGAGAGTGCACGTCTGACAAAACCAAGCAAGGAGAAGAAATTGAGAGTGATGCATGCCCCCAAACACTTGGTATCACGTTTTGCCCATATGGACAATTCCTGCTCTGTAGGATGTAACCAGATGAACCTTGCTATTATTGTCTGTCAGGGTGCTGAGTCAGGCGTGTTCCCATGGCTGTGGAAGCGTCAGCTCTGAGGAACAGGAAGGGCACGGGGTGCTGCAGTGGTGGAGGTCCTCAGGAGCTGAGGGAGAGTCCTGGGGTGCAACCGTGGTAGTCCTTACCCCGTTTTCCAAATGTGTCTGCTTTAGGCATGAGAAATCTCTTCTATCTTTGTGATTTCAGCTACTGCCTTAATGCTGACTTCCTGAGATTTCCTCCTCCATCCTGCCCTCCTGCCCTTCTTCCAGTCTCCCATCTCTGATTCCCCCTCCCCTAAATGTCATCTCAGCTGTTTTCCTGCTGGATAAAACACACATCCTTTTTCTTCCCACTGCCTCCCTTCTCTCCCACTGCTGGCAGTTTTCCAGTTCGGCAATCTTGACCTTATCTCCAATTCCTTCCATTTCCTCCCCTTCAGCTAACACTATGGGTGAACTCTGCCCGTTTTCCTCTCCTCCATCCTCCAAGGGCCGGCCGTGCATCCTGCTGGGTATGCTGTCATTCCCTGCCTTGCTCACTCTAGCTCCCCTCTTTTCTGGCCTCCTTCACGTTTGCCTCAGTGCAGGAAGCTGACAGGAGTTTGGCTAAAGCTTGTTTGTGAACCACACTGCGATCAGTGGCAATGAAGCCCCTCAACATCTTTATAAAGCTTTTGTCTGGAAAGAGCATTCTCTAGGGGTACACTTGTACAATCTAAGTGTAATGATAAATATTAAGCTGTCCTTGGTGGTGTACACTATTTCCTGGCCACACGTGGGGATTTTTACTTGGTGCCCATAGCTGCAGAGAGCAGGGATATTGGTGAGATCCTTCCTTGCTCCCTTGCTTTCTTCATGTGCCTGTTTGGCTGTTTGTGGTTGTCCTGGTTTCAGTTAGGACAGTTATTTTCCCTCCTAGTAGCTGGTAGGGTGCTATGTTTTGGATTAGGATGAGAAGAGTGCTGATAACATGCTGATGTTTTAATTGCTGC